>NW_026912048.1:105000-110000 GCF_963662255.1 Cinclus cinclus
GGGTTAGGGTTAGGGTTAGGGTTAGGGTTAGGGTTAGGGTTAGGGTTAGGGTTAGGGTTAGGGTTAGGGTTAGGGTTAGGGTTAGGGTTAGGGTTAGGGTTAGGGTTAGGGTTAGGGTTAGGGTTAGGGTTAGGGTTAGGGTTAGGGTTAGGGTTAGGGTTAGGGTTAGGGTTAGGGTTAGGGTTAGGGTTAGGGTTAGGGTTAGGGTTAGGGTTAGGGTTAGGGTTAGGGTTAGGGTTAGGGTTAGGGTTAGGGTTAGGGTTAGGGTTAGGGTTAGGGTTAGGGTTAGGGTTAGGGTTAGGGTTAGGTTAGGGTTAGGGTTAGGGTTAGGGTTAGGGTTAGGGTTAGGGTTAGGGTTAGGGTTAGGGTTAGGGTTAGGGTTAGGTTAGGGTTAGGGTTAGGGTTAGGGTTAGGGTTAGGGTTAGGGTTAGGGTTAGGGTTAGGGTTAGGGTTAGGGTTAGGGTTAGGGTTAGGGTTAGGGTTAGGGTTAGGGTTAGGGTTAGGGTTAGGGTTAGGGTTAGGGTTAGGGTTAGGGTTAGGGGTTAGGGTTAGGGTTAGGGTTAGGTTAGGGTTAGGGTTAGGGTTAGGGTTAGGGTTAGGGTTAGGGTTAGGGTTAGGTTAGGGTTAGGGTTAGGGTTAGGGTTAGGGTTAGGGTTAGGGTTAGGGTTAGGGTTAGGGTTAGGGTTAGGTTAGGGTTAGGTTAGGGTTAGGGTTAGGGTTAGGGTTAGGGTTAGGGTTAGGGTTAGGGTTAGGGTTAGGGTTAGGGTTAGGGTTAGGGTTAGGGTTAGGGTTAGGTTAGGGTTAGGGTTAGGGTTAGGGTTAGGGTTAGGGTTAGGGTTAGGGTTAGGGTTAGGTTAGGGTTAGGGTTAGGGTTAGGGTTAGGGTTAGGGTTAGGGTTAGGGTTAGGGTTAGGGTTAGGGTTAGGGTTAGGGTTAGGGTTAGGGTTAGGGTTAGGGTTAGGGTTAGGGTTAGGGTTAGGGTTAGGGTTAGGGTTAGGGTTAGGGTTAGGGTTAGGGTTAGGGTTAGGGTTAGGGTTAGGGTTAGGGTTAGGGTTAGGGTTAGGGTTAGGGTTAGGGTTAGGGTTAGGTTAGGGTTAGGGTTAGGGTTAGGGTTAGGGTTAGGGTTAGGGTTAGGGTTAGGGTTAGGGTTAGGGTTAGGGTTAGGGGTTAGGGTTAGGGTTAGGGTTAGGGTTAGGGTTAGGGTTAGGGTTAGGGTTAGGGTTAGGGTTAGGGTTAGGTTAGGGTTAGGGTTAGGGTTAGGGTTAGGGTTAGGGTTAGGGTTAGGGTTAGGGTTAGGGTTAGGGTTAGGGTTAGGGTTAGGGTTAGGGTTAGGGTTAGGGTTAGGGTTAGGGTTAGGGTTAGGGTTAGGGTTAGGGTTAGGGTTAGGGTTAGGGTTAGGGTTAGGGTTAGGGTTAGGGTTAGGGTTAGGGTTAGGGTTAGGGTTAGGGTTAGGGTTAGGGTTAGGGTTAGGGTTAGGGTTAGGGTTAGGGTTAGGGTTAGGGTTAGGGTTAGGGTTAGGGTTAGGGTTAGGGTTAGGGTTAGGGTTAGGGTTAGGTTAGGGTTAGGGTTAGGGTTAGGGTTAGGGTTAGGGTTAGGGTTAGGGTTAGGGTTAGGGTTAGGGTTAGGGTTAGGGTTAGGGTTAGGGTTAGGGTTAGGGTTAGGGTTAGGGTTAGGGTTAGGTTAGGGTTAGGGTTAGGGTTAGGGTTAGGGTTAGGGTTAGGGTTAGGGTTAGGGTTAGGGTTAGGGTTAGGGTTAGGGTTAGGGTTAGGGTTAGGGTTAGGGTTAGGGTTAGGGTTAGGGTTAGGGTTAGGGTTAGGGTTAGGGTTAGGGTTAGGGTTAGGGTTAGGGTTAGGGTTAGGGTTAGGGTTAGGGTTAGGGTTAGGGTTAGGGTTAGGGTTAGGGTTAGGGTTAGGGTTAGGGTTAGGGTTAGGGTTAGGGTTAGGGTTAGGGTTAGGGTTAGGGTTAGGGTTAGGGTTAGGGTTAGGGTTAGGGTTAGGGTTAGGGTTAGGGTTAGGGTTAGGGTTAGGGTTAGGGTTAGGGTTAGGGTTAGGGTTAGGGTTAGGGTTAGGGTTAGGGTTAGGGTTAGGGTTAGGGTTAGGGTTAGGGTTAGGGTTAGGGTTAGGGTTAGGGTTAGGGTTAGGGTTAGGGTTAGGTTAGGGTTAGGGTTAGGGTTAGGGTTAGGGTTAGGGTTAGGGTTAGGGTTAGGGTTAGGGTTAGGGTTAGGGTTAGGGTTAGGGTTAGGGTTAGGGTTAGGGTTAGGGTTAGGGTTAGGGTTAGGTTAGGGTTAGGGTTAGGGTTAGGGTTAGGGTTAGGGTTAGGGTTAGGGTTAGGGTTAGGGTTAGGGTTAGGGTTAGGGTTAGGTTAGGGTTAGGGTTAGGGTTAGGGTTAGGGTTAGGGTTAGGGTTAGGGTTAGGGTTAGGGTTAGGGTTAGGGTTAGGGTTAGGGTTAGGGTTAGGTTAGGGTTAGGGTTAGGGTTAGGGTTAGGGTTAGGGTTAGGGTTAGGGTTAGGGTTAGGGTTAGGGTTAGGGTTAGGGTTAGGGTTAGGGTTAGGGTTAGGGTTAGGGTTAGGGTTAGGGTTAGGGTTAGGGTTAGGGTTAGGGTTAGGTTAGGGTTAGGGTTAGGGTTAGGGTTAGGGTTAGGGTTAGGGTTAGGGTTAGGGTTAGGGTTAGGGTTAGGGTTAGGGTTAGGGTTAGGGTTAGGGTTAGGGTTAGGGTTAGGGTTAGGTTAGGGTTAGGGTTAGGGTTAGGGTTAGGGTTAGGGTTAGGGTTAGGGTTAGGGTTAGGGTTAGGTTAGGGTTAGGGTTAGGGTTAGGGTTAGGGTTAGGGTTAGGGTTAGGGTTAGGGTTAGGGTTAGGGTTAGGGTTAGGGTTAGGGTTAGGTTAGGGTTAGGGTTAGGGTTAGGGTTAGGGTTAGGGTTAGGGTTAGGGTTAGGGTTAGGGTTAGGGTTAGGGTTAGGGTTAGGGTTAGGGTTAGGGTTAGGGTTAGGGTTAGGGTTAGGGTTAGGGTTAGGGTTAGGGTTAGGGTTAGGGTTAGGGTTAGGGTTAGGGTTAGGGTTAGGGTTAGGGTTAGGGTTAGGGTTAGGGTTAGGGTTAGGGTTAGGGTTAGGGTTAGGGTTAGGGTTAGGGTTAGGGTTAGGGTTAGGGTTAGGGTTAGGGTTAGGTTAGGGTTAGGGTTAGGGTTAGGGTTAGGGTTAGGGTTAGGGTTAGGGTTAGGGTTAGGGTTAGGGTTAGGGTTAGGGTTAGGGTTAGGGTTAGGGTTAGGGTTAGGGTTAGGGTTAGGGTTAGGGTTAGGGTTAGGGTTAGGGTTAGGGTTAGGGTTAGGGTTAGGGTTAGGGTTAGGGTTAGGGTTAGGGTTAGGGTTAGGGTTAGGGTTAGGGTTAGGGTTAGGGTTAGGGTTAGGGTTAGGGTTAGGGTTAGGGTTAGGGTTAGGGTTAGGGTTAGGGTTAGGGTTAGGGTTAGGGTTAGGGTTAGGGTTAGGGTTAGGGTTAGGGTTAGGGTTAGGGTTAGGGTTAGGTTAGGGTTAGGGTTAGGGTTAGGGTTAGGGTTAGGGTTAGGGTTAGGGTTAGGGTTAGGGTTAGGGTTAGGGTTAGGGTAGGGTTAGGGTTAGGGTTAGGGTTAGGGTTAGGGTTAGGGTTAGGGTTAGGGTTAGGGTTAGGGTTAGGGTTAGGGTTAGGGTTAGGGTTAGGTTAGGGTTAGGGTTAGGGTTAGGGTTAGGGTTAGGGTTAGGGTTAGGGTTAGGGTTAGGGTTAGGGTTAGGGTTAGGGTTAGGGTTAGGGTTAGGGTTAGGGTTAGGGTTAGGGTTAGGGTTAGGGTTAGGGTTAGGGTTAGGTTAGGGTTAGGGTTAGGGTTAGGGTTAGGGTTAGGTTAGGTTAGGGTTAGGGTTAGGGTTAGGGTTAGGGTTAGGGTTAGGGTTAGGGTTAGGGTTAGGGTTAGGGTTAGGGTTAGGGTTAGGGTTAGGGTTAGGGTTAGGGTTAGGGTTAGGGTTAGGGTTAGGGTTAGGGTTAGGGTTAGGGTTAGGGTTAGGGTTAGGTTAGGGTTAGGGTTAGGGTTAGGGTTAGGGTTAGGGTTAGGGTTAGGGTTAGGGTTAGGGTTAGGGTTAGGGTTAGGGTTAGGGTTAGGGTTAGGGTTAGGGTTGGGTTAGGGTTAGGGTTAGGGTTAGGGTTAGGGTTAGGGTTAGGGTTAGGGTTAGGGTTAGGGTTAGGGTTAGGGTTAGGGTTAGGGTTAGGGTTAGGGTTAGGGTTAGGGTTAGGGTTAGGGTTAGGTTAGGGTTAGGGTTAGGGTTAGGGTTAGGGTTAGGGTTAGGGTTAGGGTTAGGGTTAGGGTTAGGGTTAGGGTTAGGGTTAGGTTAGGGTTAGGGTTAGGGTTAGGGTTAGGGTTAGGGTTAGGGTTAGGGTTAGGGTTAGGGTTAGGGTTAGGGTTAGGGTTAGGGTTAGGGTTAGGGTTAGGGTTAGGGTTAGGGTTAGGTTAGGGTTAGGGTTAGGGTTAGGGTTAGGGTTAGGGTTAGGGTTAGGGTTAGGGTTAGGGTTAGGGTTAGGGTTAGGGTTAGGGTTAGGGTTAGGGTTAGGGTTAGGGTTAGGGTTAGGGTTAGGGTTAGGGTTAGGGTTAGGGTTAGGGTTAGGGTTAGGGTTAGGGTTAGGGTTAGGGTTAGGGTTAGGGTTAGGGTTAGGGTTAGGGTTAGGGTTAGGGTTAGGGTTAGGGTTAGGGTTAGGGTTAGGGTTAGGGTTAGGGTTAGGGTTAGGGTTAGGGTTAGGGTTAGGGTTAGGGTTAGGGTTAGGGTTAGGGTTAGGGTTAGGGTTAGGGTTAGGGTTAGGGTTAGGGTTAGGGTTAGGGTTAGGGTTAGGGTTAGGGTTAGGGTTAGGGTTAGGGTTAGGGTTAGGGTTAGGGTTAGGGTTAGGGTTAGGGTTAGGGTTAGGGTTAGGGTTAGGGTTAGGGTTAGGGTTAGGGTTAGGGTTAGGTTAGGGTTAGGGTTAGGGTTAGGGTTAGGGTTAGGGTTAGGGTTAGGG
>NW_026912049.1:0-16659 GCF_963662255.1 Cinclus cinclus
TCCGTCCAAAAATCCATTGATCCCACCCAAAAATCCCATTGATCCCGTCCAAAAATCCCATTGATCCAACCCAAAAATCCCATTGATCCGTCCAAAAATCCCATTGATCCGTCCAAAAATCCCATTGATCCGTCCAAAAATCCCATTGATCCACCCCAAAAATCCCATTGATCGCACCCAAAAATCCCATTGATCCCACCCAAAAATCCCATTGATCCACCCAAAAATCCCATTGATCCCATCCAAAAATTCCCATTTTTAGCCCTTTTATCCCTTTAAAAAAATCCCCTATTTTAGCCAAATTTTCCCATTAAAAATTCCCATTTTTTAGCCAAATTTTCCATTTAAAAAAATCCCATTTCTACCTTAAAAAATCCCATTTTTCCCTTAAAAAATACCCATTTTTTTGCCCGTTTTCCCACAGAAAATTCCCATTTTTTACCCATTTTTCCCATAAAAAATCCCATTTTTTAGCCCATTTCCCGATTAAAAAATCCCATTTTTTTACCCCATTTTCCCATGAAAAATTCCCCTTTTTAGCCCAGTTTTCCATTAAAAAATCCCATTCTTCCCTTAAAAAAATCCCCATTTTTTTTGCCCTTTTCCCCATTAAAGAATTCCCATTTTTTGCCCATTTTTCCATTAAAAATTCCCATTTTTTAACCCATTTTTCCCTTAAAAAATTCCATTTTTCCCCTTAAAAAAATCCCATTTTTCCACAGAAAAATCCCAATTTTGGGAACACATCCATCAAAATTCCCATTTTTAGGAATTTTTTTCTCTAAAAAAAATTCCCATTTTTTTTTTACCAATGGAAACGAGGTCCCGGCCACGATTTCGTCGCTGGGAATCGGGCGCCACTTCCGGTTCCTGTACACCTGAAATTCCCAAAATTCCCAAATTTTGGGGGAAAATCAACAGGAAAAGACACACAAAAAAAAAAAAAAAAAAAAAACAAAAAAAACAAAGCCCCAAAATTCCCAATTTTCAAAGGAAAAGGGACAAAAAAAAAAAAAATCCAAAAAAAATTCAAATTTTGGGATAAAAAAATTGTTGGTTTTTTTTTTTTTGATGGAATCAGTGGGAAAAGGGAATTTTCAAAAATGGGAATTTTGGGGAAAAAAAAAAATCGGAAAAAAATCCCAAATCCATCCCAAAAAAATCCCAAATCCACATAAAAAAATTCCCAAATTCACCCCCCAAAAAATCCCAAATTCAGCCCCCAAAAAAAATCCCCAATTCACTCCCAAAAAAAATCCCAAATCTATCCCGAAAATGTCCCAAATTCACCCCAAAAAAAATCCCAAATTCACCCCAAAAAATTCCCAAATTCACCCCAAAAAAAATCCCAATTTTGGTACAAAACCATTAGGTAAAAAACATCCCAAAAATCCCAATTTTGCTACAAATCACCAGAAAAAAAAACCCCAAAAATCCAAATTTTGACACAAAACCATAAAATAACCACCCCAGAAATCCCAAATTTTGACACAAAACCACCAGAAAAAAAAACCCCAAAACCCAAATTTTGGTAAAAAAAAAACATCACAAGAAAAACCCCAAAAATGCCAATTTTGGCACAAAACCATCAGAAAGAAAAAAAAACAAACAAAAAATATCCCAATTTTGGTACAAAATTATCAGAAAAAAACCACCCCAAAAAATCCCAAATTTTGACACAAAACCACCAGAAATAAAAAACCCAAAAATCTCAATTTTGATACAAAATCAATGGGGAAAAAAAACCCCAAAAATCCCAATTTTGCATACAAAATCAATGAGAAAAAAAAACCCCAAAAAATCCCAATTTTGATACAAAATCAATGGGGGAAAAACCCCAAAAAATCCCATTTTTGGTAAAAAAACATCACAAGAAACACCCCAAAAAATCCCAAATGTTTGACACAAAACCACCAGAAAGAAAACCCCAAAAATCCCAAATTTTGATACAAAATCAATGGGGGAAAAAAACCCCAAAAAATCCCATTTTTGGTAAAAAAACATCACAAGAAACACCCCAAAAAATCCCAAATTTTGACACAAAACCACCAGAAAGAAAACCCCAAAAATCCCAAATTTTGACAAAAAAACCATAAAAAAAACCCACCCCAAAAATCCAAATTTTGACAGAAAACCACCAGAAAAAAAAAAGCCCAAAAATCCAAATTTTGACACAAAACCCCCCCAAAAATCCCAAATTTTGACACAAAACCCCCCCAAAAAACACAAAAACCCAAAAATCCCAAATTTTGACACAAAACCCCCCCAAAAAACACAAAAACCCAAAAATCCCAAATTTTGACACAAAACCCCCCCAAAAAACACAAAAACCCAAAAATCCCAAATTTTGACACAAAACCCCCCCAAAAAATACAAAAACCCAAAATCCCAAATTTTTGACACAAAACCCCCCCAAAAAATACAAAAACCCAAAAATCCCAAATTTTGACACAAAACCCCCCCAAAAAACACAAAACCCAAAAATCCCAAATTTTGACACAAAAACCCCCCCAAAAAACACAAAAACCCAAAAATCCCAAATTTTGACACAAAACCCCCCCAAAAAACACAAAAACCCAAAAATCCCAAATTTTGACACAAAACCCCCCCAAAAAATACAAAAACCCAAAAATCCAAATTTTGACACAAAACCCCCCCAAAAAACACAAAAACCCAAAAATCCCAAATTTTGACACAAAACCCCCCAAAAAATACAAAAACCCAAAAATCCCAAATTTTGACACAAAACGCCCCCAAAAAATACAAAAACCCAAAAATCCCAAATTTTGACACAAAACCCCCCCAAAAAACACAAAAACCCAAAAATCCCAAATTTTGACACAAAACCCCCCAAAAAATACAAAAACCCAAAAATCCCAAATTTTGACACAAAACGCCCCCAAAAAATACAAAAACCCAAAATCCCAAATTTTGACACAAAACCCCAAAAATCCCAAATTTTGACACAAAACCCCCCCCCCCAAAAAAAAAAAAAACAAACCCAAAAATCCCAAATTTCTCTACAAAAACAACCGGATTAAAAAAAAAACCAAAAAATAAAACAAACCCCAAAACCCTTCTAAAAATCCCATTTTTTTGACCTAAAACCTCCCGGAAAAACAAAACAAAAAAAAAAAAAACCCCAAAACCTGGATGCCAGGAAATCGGGAAGAAATGAAGGTGGGAATTGCCGGAATTCCGGGATTTTTTACCTGGATCATGAAGGGTTTGTTTCCCATCCTGCGGATTTCCGACAGGTTACGGAGCTGCTGCTGCACCAGGGAGGCCTCGAAGGCCACGAGCATGGCCAGGGTGAACACGCTGTAGTACCAGAACTCATCCAGGCACCACAGAGCCACGCAAAAAACCTGGGAAAAGAATTCCGGGAATTCCGGGATTCAGGTCAGAGTTCTGGGAATTGTGGGAACTTCCTGGTCGGAAATGTGGGGAACTTCCGGTCGGAATTGTGGGCACTTCCGGTCGGAATTGTGGGAACTTCCAGTGGGAATTGTGGGAACTTCCGGTCGGAATCGTGGGAACTTCCGGTCGGAATCGTGGGAACTTCCTGTCAGAGTTCCAGGAACTGCATCCCAGAATTCCTCCAATTCAGGTCAGAATTCCGAGAATTTCCGGTCAGACTTCCAGGAATTTCCGGTCGGAATTGTGGGAACTTCCGGTCGGAATCGTGGGGAACTTCCGGTCGGAGTTCCAGGAACTGCATCCCAGAATTCTTCCAATTTTCAGGTCAGAGTTCCAAGAATTTTGGGTCAGAATTCCGGGAATTTCTGGTCAGAGTTCTGGGAATTGCATCCCAGAATTCCTCAAATTCCAGCTCAGAATTCCCAAAATTGCATCCCAGAATTCCCAGAATTTCGGCTCAGAATTCCCAAAATTCCGGCTCAGAACGCCTCAAAATCTGGCTCAAAATTCCTGAAATTCCGGCCCAAAATTCCAACCCAAAATTTGTGGGAATTTTCTTTGGCTTTATTCCCAATTTGTAACAGATCTGGGGATTTTTCCCAGAATTTTCCCCCAAATTTCGGGGATTTTTCCCAGAATTTTTCCCAGAATTTTCCCCAAATCTGGGGGATCTTTCCAGAATTTTCCCCAAATGTTGGGGTTTTTTCCCAGAATTTTCCCCCAAATTTTGGGGATTTTTCCCAGAATTTCCCCCCAAATTTTGGGAACTTTTCCTGGTTTTTATTCCCAATTTTTACCTGGAAAACGAAGAACGGCGCCGTGGCTCTTTCCTTGAAAAGCTCCAGGAATTCTGGCACCACCATCTCTGCCCTGGAAAAAGGAAAAGCCATGGAAAATCTTGGGAAAATCCCAGGAAAAATCTTGGGAAAATCCCAGGAAAAATCTTGGGAAAATCCCAGGAAAATCCCAGGAAAAATCTTGGGAAACTCCCAGGAAAAATCTTGGAAAAATCCCAGGAAAAATACTGGAAAAATCCCAAGAAAAATCCTTGAAAATTCACAGGAAAATCCTTGGAAAATTCCCAGGAAAAATCCTAGAAAAACCTTGGAAAAATCCCAGGAAAATCGTTGGAAAAAAAAAAATCCCATGAAAAAAAATCTCAAATTTTCCCCCCAAAATGTCCCAAATCTTTGCCATTCCCAATGATTTTTCTATAAAAAATTGGATTTTTTGGGGATTTATTCCCAGAAAATCCCAAATTCAGCAGGGAAATCCTGCTCCAATCCCAGCGTTTGGGGATTTTTCTTCCTGGAAAATTCCCATTTTTTCCCTGGAAAATTCCCATTTTTTTTCCTGGACAATTCCCATTTTTTTCCTGTAACATTCCCATTTTTTTCCTGTAACATTCCCATTTTTTTCCCTGGAAAATTCCCATTTTTTTCCCTTGAAAATTCCCATTTTTTCCCTGGAAAATTCCCATTTTTTTTCCTGGAAAATTCCCATTTTTTCCTTGTCACATTCCCATTTTTCCCTGGAACATTCCCATTTTTTTTCCTGTAACATTCCCATTTTTCCCTGGACCATTCCCATTTTTTTTCCTGGAAAATTCCCATTTTTTCCTTGTCACATTCCCATTTTTCCCTGGAACATTCCCATTTTTTTTCCTGTAACATTCCCATTTTTTTTCCTGTAACATTCCCATTTTTCCCTGGACCATTCCCATTTTTTTTCCTGGAAAATTCCCATTTTTCCCTGGAAAATTCCCATTTTTCCCTGGACCATTCCCATTTTTTTTCCTGTAACATTCCCATTTTTTTTCCTGGAAAATTCCCATTTTTTCCCCTGGAAAATTCCCATTTTTTTCCTGGAAAATTCCCATTTTTTCCTTGTCACATTCCCATTTTTCCCTGTAACATTCCCATTTTTCCCTGGAATATTTTCACCTTTTTTCCACTATTTCCCCCACCCCCACCCCAAAAAAAAAAAAAAAAAAAAATCCAAAAAAATCTCACTTGTTATTCCCAAATTTCTTCTCTGCTTCCCGAATTTCCTGCTCCTCCTGGAACCCTCTGGAATTCTGATAAAATCCCAAGGGATGCTCCACAGGAAAAGCCACAGGCAGGAATTGTTTTTTTCCATGGATTTCGTAGGAATATTTAATTTTTTGGAATTCAAAACTCAGAGATTCTTGCCCGTCCTCACCCTAAAAAATATCAAAAAAAGAAAAAAAAAAATCAAATTTTCCATTCCTGTAAAAAAATTCCTGAAAAAGGGGGGAAAAATCCTGGAATTCCAATTTTTGGTGGGAAAAAAATTCCAAATTTCTGGGTTTTACTGGAGGGTTTTGCCTGGAATTCCCAGATTTTTTTTCCCCCCATTAATTGGATTTTTGGGACAAATCCCAGCAGAATTCCCAGATTTTTTCCCCATTAATTGGATTTTTGGGACAAATCCCAGCAGAATTCCCAGATTTTTTCCCACCATTAACTGGATTTTCAGGGACAAATCCCAGCAGAATTCCCAGATTTTTTCCCCATTAATTGGATTTTTGGGACAAATCCCAGCAGAATTCCCAGATTTTTTCCCCATTAATTGGATTTTTGGGACAAATCCCAGCAGAATTCCCAGATTTTTTCCCACTATTAATTGGATTTTTGGGACAAATCCCAGCAGAATTCCCAGATTTTTTCCCCATTAATTGGATTTTCGGGACAAATCCCAGCAGAATTCCCAGATTTTTTCCCCATTAATTGGATTTTCAGGACAAATCCCAGCAGAATTCCCAGATTTTTTCCCTCACCTGCTCCCTGTGGATTGGCACCAGTTCCACGGAGCCGTTGTTGGGGGTTGGCACCACCTTGGCCAGGGTGGCTTTTTGGGGACAGGGTTCCTGGGGAAAAACAGCAGCAAAATCCCTCTAAAATCCCAGTTTTTATCCCTCTAAAATCCCTTTTTTATCCCTCTAAAATCCCAGTTTTTATCCCTCTAAAATCCCTTTTTTACCCCTCTAAAATCCCAGTTTTACCCCTCTAAAATCCCTTTTTTACCCCTCTAAAATCCCTTTTTTACCCCTCTAAAATCCCTTTTTTACCCCTCTAAAATCCCATTTTTACCCCTCTAAAATCCCTTTTTTATCCCTCTAAAATCCCAGTTTTTATCCCTCTAAAATCCCTTTTTATCCCTCTAAAATCCCATTTTTACCCCTCTAAAATCCCTTTTTTACCCCTCTAAAATCCCATTTTTACCCCTCTAAAATCCCATTTTTACCCCTCTAAAATCCCTTTTTATCCCTCTAAAATCCCAGTTTTTATCCCTCTAAAATCCCTTTTTTATCCCTGTAAAATCCCATTTTTTATCCCTCTAAAATCCCAGTTTTTATCCCTCTAAAATCCCTTTTTTATCCCTCTAAAACCCCTTTTTTATCCCTCTAAAACCCCTTTTTTATCCCTCTAAAATCCCAGTTTTTATCTCTCTAAAATCCCAATTTTTATCCCTCTAAAATCCCTTTTTTATCCCTCTAAAATCCCTTTTTTATCCCTGTAAAATCCTTTCTTTACTCCTCTAAAATCCCATTTTTTATCCCTCTAAAATCTCTTTTTTTACCCCTCTAAAATCCCTTTTTTACCCCTCTAAAATGCCTTTTTTACCCCTCTAAAATCCCATTTTTTACCCCTCTAAAACCCCTTTTTATCCCTCTAAAATCCCATTTTTTACCCATCTAAAATCCCATTTTTTATCCCTCTAAAATCCCATTTTTTACCCCTCTAAAATCCCTTTTTTACCCCTCTAAAATCCCTTTTTTACCCCTCTAAAATCCCTTTTTTATCCCTCTAAAATCCCTTTTTGTATCCCCCTAAAATCCCTTTTTTTACCCCCCTAAAATCCCTTTTTTTACCCCTCTAAAATCCCTTTTTTTACCCCTCTAAAATCCCTTTTTTACCCCTCTAAAATCCCTTTTTTATCCCTCTAAAATCCCTTTTTGTATCCCCCTAAAATCCCATTTTTTATCTCTCTAAACCCCATCTTTTCATCCTTCAAAATCCCATTTTTTATCCGTTAAAAATCCCACTTACCCCTCTATAACCTGATTTTTATCTCTTTAAAATCTCATTTTTAACCCCTCTAAAATCCCATACTTACACTTTGAACACTCTATATTTAATCCCCCTAAAATCCCAATTTTTACCCCTTCAAAATCCCAAATCCCATTTTTTTACCCCTTTAGAATCCCACACTTTATACCTTTAACATCCCACATTAACATTAATGGTTTTTCACTTATGACCCCAATATTTAATAAATCAAATTGAATATTTAATGACTCATTTTTATTTCTGTGTGTTTAACAGAGGAATGCCCCAAATCCCCCAAAATCCCCTTTAAACCCTGAATCCCCCTCAAATCCCAAATCTCCCCCAAAATCTCCCTCAAACCTAAATTCCCCCCTCAGACCCCAAATTTCCCCCAAATCCCCCCCATCAGACCCCAAATGTTCCCCCAAGTCCCGCTCAGACCCCAAACCCCAAATTTCCCCCAAATCGCCCCCAAATCTTCCCCCAAGTCCCCCCTAGACCCAAATCCCCCCTCAGATCCCAAACCACCCTCAAATCCAAATTCCCCCCAAATCTCCCTCAGACCCTAAACCCCCTTTAAACCACAAATCTTCCCCAAACCCCCCTCAGACCCCAACCCCCCCTCAGCCCCAAAACCCCCTCAGACCCCAAATCCCCCTCAGCCCCAAACCCCCCTCAGACCCCAACCCCCCCTCAGCCCCAAAACCCCCTCAGACCCCAACCCCCCCTCAGCCCCAAACCCCCCTCAGACCCCAACCCCCCCTCAGCCCCAAAACCCCCTCAGACCCAAATCCCCCTCAGCCCCAAAACCCCCTCAGACCCCAACCCCCCACTCAGACCCCAAATTCCCCTGAAATCCCCCTCAGATCCCAAAACACCCTCAGACCCCAAACCCCTCTCAGACCCCAAACCCCCCTCAGCCCCAAAACCCCCTCAGACCCCAAACCCCCCTCAGACCCCAAAACCCCCCGAAATGCCCCTCAGACCCCAAACCCCCCTCAGCCCCAAACCCCCCTCATACCCCAAATTCCCCTGAAATCCCCCTCAGACCCCAAAACCCCCCCAAATGCCCCTCAGCCCCAAGCCCCTCTCAGACCCCAAACCCCTCTCAGCCCCAAATCCCCCTCAGCCCCCAAATCCCCCTCAGCCCCACACCCCCCTCAGCCCCCAAACCCCCCTTCAGACCCCCAAAACCCCCCCAAACCCCCCTCAGACCCCAAACCCCCCCCAAATCCCCCTCAGACTCCAAACCCCCCTCATCCCCAAAACCCCCTCAGTCCCAAACCCCCCCTCAGACCCCAAACCCCCCCTCAGACCCCAAACCCCCCCCAAATCCCCCTCAGACTCCCAACCCCCCTCAGCCCCAAAACCCCCTCAGACCCCAAACCCCCCTCAGCCCCAAAACCCCCTCAGCCCCAAATCCCCCTCAGACCCCAAATTCCCCCCAAACCCCCCTCAGCCCCAAGCCCCCCTCAGACCCCAAGCCCCCCTCAGCCCCTTCCCGTCCGTCGCCCTTTCCCGCGCTTACCCTGACGCAGCTCAGGGCGCACTCGGCGTGCACGGACCAGAGCCCGGCCAGCGCCGTCAGCAGCTGCAGCGCCGCGATGGCGCCGAGCGCCAACAGCGCCGCTTCGGGCGGCCCCGCCGCCTCCGCCGGCGCCCACAGCCGCGGTCCCCACAGCCATAACCAAGCCGGGTAGAGACCGGCGGCGAAGGGCAGCACGGTACCGCGGAGCAGCCGCGGCCGCCGCCGGTAAAGCGTTACCGACGAGACCAGCTCGTCGTTAGGGGCCGCCGCGGCCGCCGCCATCTTCCCTCCGCCCTCAGAGCGCCGCTTCCGCTTTCGCTTTGGCTTCTGCGCATGCGGCGAGCCCGCGTTTCCCGCCTCGGGGGCTGGGGCATGCGCAGAGCGAGGGAGTGGCGGAAGTGGAGCGGTGGAGGCGGAAGAGGCGCCATGTGAGTGAGGGGCGGTGGGGCCGGGCCGCGTCCCCTCTTGTCCCTGCGGGTTGTCCCGACTGTCGCGATAGTGCCGTTGTCGTTGTCGTTGTCGTTGTCGTAGGGAGGCGCTGGCTGTCACCGCTCAGCTCTGCGGGCCGGAGCTGGAGCGCTACGGGCGCTGCGTGGCCGCGAGTCCCGGGAGCTGGCACCGAGATTGTCACCAACTGTCCCTGAGTGTCACCCAGTGCGCCGCCAACCAGTGAGTGACCCAAACTGGGAGCACTGGGATTGTCACCGACTGTCCCCGAGTGTCACCCAGTGCGCCTCCAACCAGTGAGTGACCCAAACTGGGAGCACTGGGATTGTCACCGACTGTCCCTGAGTGTCACCCAGTGCGCCTCCAACCAGTGAGTGACCCAAACTGGGAGCACTGGGATTGTCACCGACTGTCCCTGAGTGTCACCCAGTGCGCCGCCAACCAGTGAGTGACCCAAACTGGGAGCACTGGGATTGTCACCAACTGTCCCTGAGTGTCACCCAGTGCGCCTCCAACCAGTGAGTGACCCAAACTGGGAGCACTGGGATTGTCACCAGCTGTCCCTGAGTGTCACCCAGTGCGCCTCCAACCAGTGAGTGACCCAAACTGGGAGCACTGGGATTGTCACCGACTGTCCCTGAGTGTCACCCAGTGCGCCTCCAACCAGTGAGTGACCCAAACTGGGAGCACTGGGATTGTCACCGACTGTCCCTGAGTGTCACCCAGTGCGCCTCCAACCAGTGAGTGACCCAAACTGGGAGCACTGGGATTGTCACCAACTGTCCCTGAGTGTCACCCAGTGCGCCTCCAACCAGTGAGTGACCCAAACTGGGAGCACTGGGATTGTCACCGACTGTCCCTGAGTGTCACCCAGTGCGCCTCCAACCAGTGAGTGACCCAAACTGGGAGCACTGGGATTGTCACCGACTGTCCCTGAGTGTCACCCAGTGCGCCGCCAACCAGTGAGTGACCCAAACTGGGAGCACTGGGATTGTCACCAACTGTCCCTGAGTGTCACCCAGTGCGCCTCCAACCAGTGAGTGACCCAAACTGGGAGCACTGGGATTGTCACCAACTGTCCCTGAGTGTCACCCAGTGCGCCTCCAACCAGTGAGTGACCCAAACTGGGAGCACTGGGATTGTCACCAACTGTCCCTGAGTGTCACCCAGTGCGCCGCCAACCAGTGAGTGACCCAAACTGGGAGCACTGGGATTGCCACCAGCTGTCCCCGAGTGTCACCCAGTGCGCCTCCAACCAGTGAGTGACCCAAACTGGGAGCACTGGGATTGTCACCAACTGTCCCTGAGTGTCACCCAGTGCGCCTCCAACCAGTGAGTGACCCAAACTGGGAGCACTGGGATTGTCACCGACTGTCCCTGAGTGTCACCCAGTGCGCCGCCAACCAGTGAGTGACCCAAACTGGGAGCACTGGGATTGTCACCGACTGTCCCTGAGTGTCACCCAGTGCGCCTCCAACCAGTGAGTGACCCAAACTGGGAGCACTGGGATTGTCACCGACTGTCCCCGAGTGTCACCCAGTGCGCCGCCAACCAGTGAGTGACCCAAACTGGGAGCACTGGGATTGTCACCGACTGTCCCTGAGTGTCACCCAGTGCGCCGCCAACCAGTGAGTGACCCAAACTGGGAGCACTGGGATTGTCACCAGCTGTCCCTGAGTGTCACCCAGTGCGCCTCCAACCAGTGAGTGACCCAAACTGGGAGCACTGGGTCCCAATCCTGATTTTTCCTATTTTTTTTCTCCTTTTTTTCCCCCCGATTTTTCCCATTCCCCTCCACCCCCCCCCAATTTATTCCTGATTTTTGGGTGACATTTCCCCAATTTTCCCCCCATATTCCCCAAATTTCTCCCATTTTTCCCCAATATCCCCATTTTCCCAAATTTTCCCCAATATTTCCCCGATTTCCCCCCAAATTTCCCCCAAAATTCCCAAATTTCCCCCCAATTTTTCCCCAATTTCCCCCCATTATTTCCCATTTCCCCTCAATATTTTCCCGGAATTTTCCCCCAATATTTCCCATTTTCCCACAATCTTTCCCCAATATTTCCCCCTATTTTTTCCCCAAATTTCCCCAATTTCTCCCCAAAATTCCCCCATTTCCCCCCCCCATTTTCCCCCCAATATTTCCCCAATTTTCCCCCATTATTTCCCATTTCCCCCCAATATTTTCCCGGAATTTTCCCCCAATATTTCCCATTTTCCCACAATCTTTCCCCAATATTTCCCCCTATTTTTTCCCCAAATTTCCCCAATTTCTCCCCAAAATTCCCCCATTTCCCCCCCCATTTTCCCCCCAATATTTCCCCAATTTCCCCCCATTATTTCCCATTTCCCCCCAATATTTTCCCGGAATTTTCCCCCAATATTTCCCATTTTCCCCCCAATTTTCCCCCGATTTTTTCCCAATATTCCCTCAACCATTTCCCCTTTTCCCCCCACTTTTCCCCCATTTTCCCCCCAACCTTCCCCCAATTTTCCCCCCATTTTTCCCACTCTTTTCCAGCCCCCTGGTGCGCCGGATCCGCCGCGACTGCTCCGAATCCTTCGGGAATTTCGAGCGCTGCCTTTGGGATCGGCCCCGGGACACGGCCGAGTGCCAGCCCCAGGTCACCAAATTCCTGCAGTGTGCCCAAAATGTCACCCAGAGTGCCACCCCTGGGGACATCTCAGGTGCCACACCCGGTGTCACCTCTCCAGGTGAGGCTGGAGCCAAAATTTTGGGATAAAAATGGGAAAAAAAACCCCAAAATTCTGCTCAAAATGTCACCAAATTGCTGCTGTGGGCCCCAAAATCACCCAAATTTCACCCAAAATGTCACCCAGGTGCCATCCCTGGGGACATCTCAGGTGTCACCTCTCCAGGTGAGGCTGGAGCCAAAATTTTGGGATAAAAATGGGAAAAAAACCCCAAAATTCTGCTCAAAATGTCACCAAATTCCTGCTGTGGGCCCCAAAATCACCCAAATTTCACCCAAAATGTCACCCTGGTGCCACCCCTGGGGACATCTCAGGTGCCACACCCAGTGTCACCTCCCCAGGTGAGGCTGGAGCCAAAATTTTGGGATAAAAATGGGAAAAAAAACAAAAATTCTGCTCAAAACGTCACCAAATTCCTGCTGTGGGCCCCAAAATGTCACCCAAAATCGCCCAAATTTCACCCAAAATGTCACCAAATGTCACCCCTGGGACATCTCAGGTGCCACCCCCGGTGTCACCTCTCCAGGTGAGGCTGGAGCCAAAATTTTGGGATAAAAATGGGAAAAAAAACCAAAAATTCTGCTCAAAATGTCACCAAATTCCTGCTGTGGGCCCCAAAATCACCCAAATTTCACCCAAAATGTCACCCAGGTGCCATCCCTGGGGACATCTCAGGTGTTACCTCCCCAGGTGAGGCTGGAGGCAAAATTTTGGGATAAAAATGGGAAAAAAACCCCAAAATTCTGCTCAAAATGTCACCAAATTCCTGCTGTGGGCCCCAAAATCGCCCAAATTTCACCCAAAATGTCACCCAGGTGCCATCCCTGGGGACATCTCAGGTGCCACACCCGGTGTCACCTCCCCAGGTGAGGCTGGAGCCAAAATTTTGGGATAAAAATGGGAAAAAAACCAAAAATTCTGCTCAAAATGTCACCAAATTCCTGCTGTGGGCCCCAAAATCACCCAAATTTCACCCAAAATGTCACCCAGGTGCCACCCCTGGGGACATCTCAGGTGCCACACCCGGTGTCACCTCCCCAGGTGAGGTTGGAGCCAAAATTTTGGGATAAAAATGGGAAAAAAAACAAAAATTCTGCTCAAAATGTCACCAAATTCCTGCTGTGGGCCCCAAAATCACCCAAATTTCACCCAAAATGTCACCCAGGTGCCATCCCTGGGGACATCTCAGGTGCCACCCCCGGTGTCACCTCCCCAGGTGAGGCTGGAGCCAAAATTTTGGGATAAAAATGGGAAAAAAACCAAAAATTCTGCTCAAAATGTCACCAAATTCCTGCTGTGGGCCCCAAAATCACCCAAATTTCACCCAAAATGTCACCCAGGTGCCACCCCTGGGGACATCTCAGGTGCCACCCCCCCAGGTGAGGCTGGAGCCAAAATTTTGGGATAAAAATGGGAAAAAACCCCAAAATTCTGCTCAAAACGTCGCCAAATTTCTGCTGTGGGCCCCAAAATCACCCAAATTTCACCCAAAATGTCACCAAATGTCACCCCTGGGGACATCTCAGGTGCCACACCCGGTGTCACCTCTCCAGGTGAGGCTGGAGCCAAAATTTTGGGATAAAAATGGGAAAAAAACCAAAAATTCTGCTCAAAATGTCACCAAATTCCTGCTGTGGGCCCCAAAATCACCCAAATTTCACCCAAAATGTCACCCAGGTGCCATCCCTGGGGACATCTCAGGTGTTACCTCCCCAGGTGAGGCTGGAGCCAAAATTTTGGGATAAAAATGGGAAAAAAAACCCAAAATTCTGCTCAAAACGTCGCCGAATTCTTGCTCTGGCCCATCTCCTTTTTTTTTTTTTTTTTCCTAATTTTTTTTCCCAGTGGAAAAAAATGGAATTTTTTGGTTAAAATTTCGGGATCAAATTCTAATCAGAATTCCCTAAAATAAAAAAGAAATCCAGAAGAAATCCAGTTCCTTTTTTTTGTTTTTTTTTGTTTTTTTTAATCCTGTAAAAGCAAAAAAAAAAAAAAAATAAATTTAGGATAAAAATTTGGTTTAATTCCATGAAATAAATCCAATACCCAATTTTTTTTTTTTCGTGGAAAAGGTGAAAAAAAAAGAGGAAATCTGGGGGAAAAAAAAAATCAGAATAAAAATTGGATTAAATTCCTTCCAATAAATCCAATTCCCAATTTTTTTTTTTTCCCCCCCTGGAAAAATTGAAAAATAGAGGAAATTTGGGAAAAAGATTTGGGATAAAAAATGGGATTTAAATTCTCTCAAACAAAACCAATTCCCACTTTTTTTTTTTTATTTTTTTTTTCCCCCTGGAGAAGGTGAAAAAAAAAAAAAAAAAGGAAATTTGGGAAGAAAATTTAGGATTAAAATCGGATTCAATTCCTTCAAATAAATCCAATTCCCAATTTTTCTTCTCTCTGGGAAAAAAAAAAGAAAAATAAAAATTTAGGAATAAAATTTTAACATTAGAATTCCCTAAAATCCACCTGGATTTTTTTTTTTCCTGGCTCTGTAAATGACTGGAGGGAAAAAAAAAAAAAAAAAAAAAAAAAGAAGGAAATTTGGGGAGGAATTTTGGGATTTTTTTTTTTTTTTTGGGGTTAAAAATGTGAATTTTTGGTGATTTTTTTTTTTCTTTTTTTTCCCCCCTCCCCCCTTTCTCCAGAGAATTCCTGGAATTAAAACCCCGGGAAAGCTTCGGAACCTTCTGGAATCTTCTCCAAAATTCTTGGAATTTCCCCCTGGAAAAGATGAGGGGTTTGAACCCGAATTCCCAGGATTTTATCCCAAAAATCAGAGGAAGAAATAAAAATTCCAGAAGGGATCATCGGGATGGGACCCAAAATTGGACTTTTATCTTCTTTTTCAATCCCAATTTTTTTCTTTTTTTCCCAAATTCTTCTTTTTTCTTCCCTAACTTTTTCCCTCTTTTTTTTTTTTAAATCCCAATCCCCAAATCCCACAATCCCAAAACCCCAATGCCAAAATCCCCAATATCCCAAAAATCCCAATCCCAAAAATCCCAAAATCCCCAATATCCCCAAATCCCAATCCCTAAAATCCCAAAATCCCCAATATCCCCAAATCCCACAATCCAATATCCCAATATCCCCAAATCTCAAAAATCCCACAATCCTGAAACCCCAAAAATCCCAAAATCCCAAAGTCCCAAAATCCCAAAACCCCAAATCCCCCAATCCCAATATCCCAAAAATCCCAAAACCCCAATACCCCCAAAATCCAAAAGTCCCAAATCCCTGAAACCCCAAATCCCACAATCCCAAAATCCTGAAACCCCAAATCCCACAATCCCAATATCCCAAAAATCCCAAAATCCCAATATCCCACAATCCCAAAATCCCCAAATCCCAAAACCCCAATATCCCAAAAACCCCAATATCCCCAAATCCCACAATCCCAATATCCTGAAATCCCAATACCCCAAAATCCCAAAGTCCCCAAACCCCAAGATCCCAAAATCCCAAAACCCCAAATCCCAAAACCCCCACAATCCCAAATCCCAAAACCCCCCAAATCCCAAAATCCCAAAATCCCAAATCCCACAATCCCAAAATCCCCAAATCCCAAAACCCCAATATCCCAAAAACCCCAAAATCTCCAAAATCCCACAATCCCAATATCCCAAAAATCCCAAAATCTCCAAAACCCCAATATCCCAAAATCCCAAATCCCATAATCCCAAAATCCCAAAACCCCCCAAATCCCCAATATCCCAAAAACCCCAAATCCCAAAATCCCAATATCCCAAAATCCCAAATCCCATAATCCCAAAATCCCAAAACCCCCCAAATCCCAAAAATCCCAATCCCAAAAAAACCCCAAAAAACCCCCAAAATCCCAAATCCCAGAAATCCGGGCACCTTCCATCGGGGTTTTGGGGAGATGTCGAAGGCGGCCGCGAAATTCCCGGGAAAATTCCCCTTTTTTTAGGAAAAATCTGGGAGAAATGTGGGAAAACTCGAGGAAAATTCTGGGGGAAAATCTGAGGAAAAGTGGGAAGGAAAAGCTGGGAAAATTCAGGAAAAAATTTGGGAAGAATCAGGAAAAAAATTTGGGAAGATTGCGGGGAAAGAATTCAGGGGAAAAAAAAAAAAAAAAGAATTCCAGGAAAATTTGGGGAAAAATCTGGGGAAAATTTGGGAAAATTCAGGTAAAAATCTGGGAAAACTCTGGGAAAATTCAGGAAAAATTTGGGGAAAATCTGGGAAAATTTGAGGAAAATGTGGGGAAAATTTGGGGAAAACCTGGGAAAAATTTAGGGAAAATCAGGAAAATTTGGGGGAAAATCTGGGGAAATTTGGGGAAAATCTGAGGGAAAATCTGGGAAAAATTCAGGAAAAATCTGGGGAAAATTTGGGAAAAAAACAGGAAAATTCAGGGGAAAATTGGGAAAAATCTGAGGAAAATTTGGGGAAAATTCTGGGAAAAAATGGGGGAAAATCTCGCAAAAATCTGGGGAAATTTGGGGA
>NW_026912050.1:0-15453 GCF_963662255.1 Cinclus cinclus
TTTTTCCCGGGGATTTTTGGGATTTTTTTAGAGGATTTTTTTTTGGATTTTTCCCGGAGATTTTCGGGGATTTTTTCCATGGAATTCCAGTTGGTTTTATTTTTTTGGTTTTTTTTTTTGTTGTTTTTGTTTTTTTTTGTTTGTTTGGTTTTTTTTTTTTATTTTCCTATGGAATTCCAGAGATTTGTAGGATTTTCCCCAATTTTACCATCCAGACCATGGAACATCATCGATCCCACAAAATTCCTATGAATTCCCAGAATTTTGGGCAAAACCCAATAGGAATTTGGGGGGTTTTTTTTGGTTTTTTTTTTTTGTTTGTTTGTATTTTGTTTTTTTGTTTGTTTGTTTTTGTTGTTTTTTTTTTTCTTTTTTCTTGGAATTCCTGATTTTTTCTATGGAAATCTCTGAGGTTTTTTTTTTTTTTTTTCACAATGGGATTGTGGGGGTGGAAATTCCGTGAATTTTGGGAATTTTGGGAGAATAATTCCACGTTTTCCCTCCCTCAGGAAGGAAAATGGGAAGCAGAGAAAGTGATTGAGGTGCCCAAGAAAAAAGTCCAGGGATGGCTGCTCCCAGAAATGCCAGGTCAGTGGGAAAAAAATTGGGAAAAATTTGGGAAAAATGGAGAAAAAAATTGGGGAAAATTTGTGGGAAAAATGGGGGGAATTTGGGGGAAAATGGGGGAAGAAATGGGGAAAAATGGGGAAAATTTGGGGAAAAAAAAGGAAAACAATTGGGGGAAAATTGGGGAAAAACTGGGAAAAAATTGGGGAAACTTTGAGGAAAAATTGGGGGGAAATGGGGGAAAATTTGGGGAAGAAGTGAGGAAAAAATGGGGAAAAATTGGGGAAAATTTGGGGAAAAAAGGAAAACAATTAGGGAAGAAATGGGGGAAAAATGGGAAAAATGTTGGGAAAATTTGGGGAAAATTTGGGGAAATTTGAGAAAAAATTGGGGAAAAAGTGGTGAAAATTTGGGGGAAAAATGGGGGAAATTTGGGAAAAATTGGGGGAAAATGCGGAAAAAAAGGGGGGAAAATTGGTGAAAATTTGTGAGAAAAAAGGAAAACAATTGGGGTAAATTTGGGGAAAAATTGGGAAAAAATGGGGAAAAAATGGGGTAAAAATTGGGGAATAAATGGGGAAAAACAATGGGGAAAATTTGGGGAAAAATTAGGGAAACTTTGAGGAAAAATTGGGGGGAAATTGGGGGGAAAATTGAGGAAAAATTAGGGAAAAATTGGGAAAAAATGGGGAAAATGTTGGAAAAATTTGGGGGAAAATGGGGGAAATTTTGGGAAAAATTGAGGAAAATTAGGGAAAAATTTGGGGAAATAATGGGAAAATTTTGGGGAAAATTTGGAAAAAAAGTTGGGCAAAAATTTGAGGAAAATTTGGGGGAAAATGGGGAAAATTTGAGAAATAAATGGGGAATTATTTTAAGGACTTTTTAAAATTATTCTTTTCCGGATTTTTTAGGATTTTTTTTTTTTTTTTTTATTTTCGAAATTTTTGGGTTTTTTTTTTTCATTATTATTATTCTGGATTTTGGGGGGGATTTTTTTTTTTTTTTTTGTTTTTTTGGTGGGGTTTTATTTGTTGGGTTTTTTTTTTATTTTGAGGATTTTTTGTGGGGTTTTTTGGGGGGATTTTTTTTGGTTTTTTTGGGTTTTTTTTTTGTTTTTTTTGGGGTTTTTTGGGGGGTTTTTTTTTGTTGTTTTTTTTGGGTTTTTTTTTTTGGTTTTTTGGGTTTTTTTCTGGATTTTTTTGGGGTTTTTTTTTGGGTTTTTTTTTTTTGGGATTCTCCCTGATTTTTTTTTTCCCCCCCTCTGGCAGGTTTGATCACAGATATCCTGATTTCCCTGGATGATAAATTCCTTTATTTCAGTAACTGGATCCACGGGGACGTGCGCCAGTACAACATCACTGATCCCAAAAACCCCCAAACTCGTGGGGCAGGTGAGCCAAAAAAAAAAAAAAAAAAACATTCCTAAAATAATTCAACATATTCCCCAAAAAATCCCACAAAAAAGTCACCCCAAAAAAATCCGTCGAAAAAATTCACCAAAAAAAAAAAAAAATTCCACAAAAAATCCACAAAAAAATCCACCCAAAAAAAACCCCTGAAAAATCCCCGAAAAATCCCTGAAAAATCCTTAAAAAAATTCCCAAAAAATCCTCAAAAAATTCCCAAAAAATCCCCAAAAAATCCTCAAAAAACCCTCAAAAAATCCTCAAAAAAAAATCCCCAAAAAAATACCCAGAAATTCCCAAAAATTCCCCAAATAATTCCAAAAAAATCCTCAAAAAATCCCCAAAAAATCCCGCCAAAAAGTCCCCCAAAAAAATTCCAAAAAATCTCCCAAAAAATCCCAAAAAATTCCAAAAAAATCCCCGAAAAATCCTCAAAAAATTCCCAAAAAATCCCAAAAAATCCCCAAAAAAATCAAAAAAAAATCCCAAAAAAATCCCAAAAAATCCTAAAAAAAACCCTCAAAAAAATACCCAAGAAATTCCCAAAAAATACTCAAAAAATTCCCAGAAATTCCCCAAAAATTCCCTAAAAAAATCCCAAAAAAATTCCCAAAAAATCCTCAAAAAAACCTCAAAAAATCCTCAAAAAATCCCCCAAAAAATCCTTAAAAAAATTCCCAGAAGTTCCCAAAAAAAATTCCCCAAAAATCCCCAAATAATTCCAAAAAAATCCTCAAAAAATCCCCCCAAAAAAACCCCAAAAACTCCTGAAAAATCCCAAAAAAATCCTCAAAAAATTCCCAAAAAACCCCAAAAACTCCTGAAAAATCCAAAAAAAAAAATCCTCAAAAAATTCCCAAAAAATCCAAAAAAAATTCCCAAAAAATCCTCAAAAAATTCCCAAAAAATCCCCAAAAAATCCTCAAAAAACCCTCAAAAAATCCTCAAAAAAAAATCCCCAAAAAAATACCCAGAAATTCCCAAAAATTCCCCAAATAATTCCAAAAAAATCCTCAAAAAATCCCAAAAAAATCCCGCCAAAAAGTCCCCCAAAAAATTCCAAAAAATCTCCCAGAAATTCCCCAAAAATTCCCTAAAAAAATCCCAAAAAAATCCTCAAAAAATTCCCAAAAAATCCCAAAAAATCCCCAAAAAATCAAAAAAAATCCCAAAAAAATCCCAAAAAATCCCAAAAAAAACCCTCAAAAAATACCCAAGAAATTCCCAAAAATACTCAAAAAATTCCCAGAAATTCCCCAAAAATTCCCTAAAAAAATCCCAAAAAAATTCCCAAAAAAATCCCAAAAAATCCTCAAAAAAACCTCAAAAAATCCTCAAAAAATCCCCCAAAAAATCCTTAAAAAAAATTCCCAGAAGTTCCCAAAAAAATTCCCCAAAAATCCCCAAATAATTCCAAAAAAATCCTCAAAAAATCCCCCCAAAAAAACCCCAAAAACTCCTGAAAAATCCCAAAAAAATCCTCAAAAAATTCCCAAAAAACCCCAAAAACTCCTGAAAAATCCAAAAAAAAAATCCTCAAAAAATTCCCAAAAAATCCAAAAAAAATCTCAAAAAAATCCTCAAAAATTTCCCAAAAAATCCCCCAAAAATCCTCAAAAATCCCCAAAAAATCCACAAAAATTCAAAAAAAAAATCCCCAAAAAAATCCAAAAAAAATCCCCCAAAAATCCCCAAAAAATCCCAAAAAATCCCCCAAAAATCCCAAAAAAATCTCAAAAAAATCCTCAAAAAATCCCGAAAAAATAAAAAAAAATCCCAAAAAATCCCCCAAAAATCCCAAAAAATCCCCAAAAATCAAAAAAAAAATCCCAAAAAATCCCCAAAAAATCCCCAAAAAATCAAAAAAAAAAATCCCCAAAAAATCCCAAAAAATCCCCAAAAAATCCAAAAAAAATCCCCCAAAAATCCCCAAAAAATCCCAAAAAATCCCCCAAAAATCCCAAAAAAATCTCAAAAAAATCCTCAAAAAATCCCCAAAAAATAAAAAAAATCCCAAAAAATCCCAAAAAATCCCCAAAAATCAAAAAAAAAAAATCCCAAAAAATCCCCAAAAAATCCCCAAAAAATCAAAAAAAAAATCCCCAAAAAATCTCAAAAAAATCCCAAATAATCCCCAAAAAATCCCAAAAAAATCCAAAAAAATCCCCAAAAAATCCCAAAAAATCCCCCAAAAAATCCCCCCAAATTCCCAATTGCTGCTTTTTTATTTTTCCCTCTTTCCTTTGGATTTCTGGATAATTTTTCCATGGAATTCCCAGGTTTTTTTGGGAGGCAGCATCAGCAAAGGGGGAGCTGTGACCGTGCTGGAAGATCAGGAATTGCAGGAGCAGCCCGAGCCCTGCGTCATCCAGGTGAGAATTCCCACATTTTTGGGGGCTTTTCCCAAATTTTGGAAATTTTTCCCAATTTTTTAAGTGTTTTTTCCTCAATTTTTAGGGATTTTTTCCTCAATTTTTAGGGGGTCTTCCCGAATTTTTGAATTTTTTTCCCGAATTTTTGAAATTTCCCAAATTTTTGGGGGCGTTTTCCAAATTTTTTGGGGGATTTCCCAAATTTTGGAAATTTTTCCCAAATTTTTAGGGCTTTTTTCCTGAATTTTTTGGAATTTTTTCCTCAATTTTTAGAGATTTTTTTCCTCAATTTTTAGGGGGTCTTCCCGAATTTTTGAATTTTTTTCCCGAATTTTTGAAATTTCCCAAATTTTTGGGGGCGTTTTCCAAATTTTTTGGGGGATTTCCCAAATTTTGGAAATTTTTCCCAAATTTTTAGGGCTTTTTTCCTGAATTTTTTGGAATTTTTTTCCTCAATTTTTAGAGATTTTTTTCCTCAATTTTTAGGGGGTCTTCCCGAATTTTTGAATTTTTTTTCCCGAATTTTTGGAATTTTTTTTCCCAAATTTTTGGGGGCTTTTCCCAAATTTTTTGGGGGCTTTTCCCAAATTTTGGAAATTTTTCCCAATTTTTTAAGTGTTTTTTCCTCAATTTTTAGGGATTTTTTCCTCAATTTTTAGGGGGTCTTCCCGAATTTTTGAATTTTTTTCCCGAATTTTTGAAAATTTTTTCCCCAAATTTTTGGGGCTTTTCCCAAATTTTTGGGGATTTTCCCAAATTTTTTGGGGCTTTTCCCAAATTTTGGAAATTTTTCCCAAATTTTTAGGTGTTTTTTTCCTCAATTTTTAGGGATTTTTTTCTCAATTTTTAGGGGGTCTTCCCGAATTTTTGAATTTTTTTCCCGAATTTTTGGAATTTTTTTTCCCAAATTTTTAGGGCTTTTTTCCTGAATTTTTTTGGAATTTTTTCCTCAATTTTTAGGGGGTCATCCCAAATTTTTGAATTTTTATCCCGAATTATTTTTCCCAAATTTTTGGAATTTTTTTCCCAAATTTTTGGAGCTTTTCCCAAATTTTTGGGGGGCTTTTCCCAAATTTTAGAAATTTTTCCCAAATTTTTAGGGTTTTTTTCCTCAATTTTTTGGGATTTTTTTCCTCAATTTTTATGGGGTTTTCCCAGATTTTTGAAATTTTTACCCCAAATTTTAGGGCCTTTTCCCATAGTTTTGCAATTTTTTTCCCAAATTTTTGGGGCTTTTCCCAAATTTTTGGGGATTTTTCCCAATTTTTTAGGGTTTTTTTTCCTCAATTTTTAGGGATTTTTTCCTAAATTTTTAGGGGGTCTTCCCGAATTTTTGAATTTTTTTTCCTGAATTTTTGAATTTTTTTTCCCAAATTTTTTGGGGCTTTTACCAAAATTTTGGGGTTTTTTTTCCCAAATTTTTTAGGTTTTTTTTTTTCTTCAATTTTTAGGGCTTTTTCTCAAATTTTTAGGGTTTTTTTTTCCCAAATTCTTTGCTAATTATCCCAAATTTTTTGGATTTTTTCCCAAATTTTTAGGAATTTTTTCCCAAATTCTTAGGAGTTTTTCCCAAATTTTTTTTTTTTTTTTTTTTTTTTTTCCCCAAATCTGGGATTTGGGAACTTGCCAGGATGGTTTGGAGGCAAAAAAAAAATCCCCAAAAATTCGATTTTTTTGCCCCAAAATTTGGGTATTTTTTTCCCAAAATTTGGGAATTTCACCCCAAAATCCAGGATTTGGGATTTCCCTGGATGGGATTTTGGGAATTCCAGGGGAAGGAGATCCCAGATGCTGCAGCTCAGCCCGGACGAGCGCCGTGACAAAAAATCAAAAAAAATCCCCAGAAAATTCAATTTTTTTTCCAAAAATTTGGGAATTTTTTGCCCAAAATTTGGGAATTTCTGCCCGAAATCCGAGATTTGGGATTCCCCGGATGGGAATTTTTTGGGAATTCCAGGGGAAGAGGATCCCAGGAGGGCCCCAGATGCTGCAGCTCAGCCCGGACGAGCGCAGTGGACAAAAAACTCAAAAAAAATCCCCAGAAAATTCAATTTTTTTTGCCCAAAATCTGGGAATTTCTGCCCGAAATCCGAGATTTGGGATTCCCCGGATGGGATTTTTTGGGAATTCCAGGGGAAGAGGATCCCAGGAGGGCCCCAGATGCTGCAGCTCAGCCTGGACGGGCGCCGGCTCTACGTGGACCTCGTCCCTGTTCAGCTCCTGGGACCGGCAGTTCTACCCCGAGCTGATGACGTGAGCGGATCCCAGTTAGACCAGTTAGACCAGTCAGACCAGTGTGAACCCAGTTAGCCCAGTGTTAGCCCAGGGTTAGCCCAGTTAGACCAGGGTTAGCCCAGGGTTATCCCAATTATCCCAATTATCCCAGTTACCCCAGTTTATCCCAGTTATCCCAGTTACCCCAGTTACCCCAGTTACCCCAGCTATCCCAGTTATCCCAGTTACCCCAGTTACCCCAGCTATCCCAGTTACCCCCAGCTATCCCAGTTACCCCAGTTATCCCAGTTATCCCAGTTATCCCAGTTACCCCAGCTATCCCAGTTACCCCAGCTATCCCAGTTACCCCAGTTATCCCAGTTACCCCAGTTACCCCAGTTAACCCCAGCTATCCCAGTTATCCCAGTTATCCCAGTTACCCCAGTTACCCCAGCTATCCCAGTTACCCCAGTTATCCCAGTTACTCCAGTTATCCCAGCTATCCCAGTTATCCCAGTTATCCCAGTTATCCCTGCTACCCCAGCTATCCCAGCTATCCCAGTTATCCCAGTTATCCCAGTTATCCCAGTTATCCCAGTTATCCCAGTTACCCCAGCTATCCCAGTTACCCCAGTTATCCCAGTTATCCCAGTTATCCCAGTTTACCCCAGTTATCCCAGTTACCCCAGCTATCCCAGTTATCCCAGCTATCCCAGCTATCCCAGTTATCCCAGTTACTCCAGTTATCCCAGTTACCCCAGTTATCCCAGTTACCCCAGCTATCCCAGTTATCCCAGTTATCCCAGTTATCCAGTTACCCCAGTTTATCCCAGTTACCCCAGCTATCCCAGTTATCCAGTTATCCCAGTTACCCCAGTTATCCCAGTTATCCCAGTTACCCCAGTTATCCCAGTTATCCCAGCTATCCCAGTTATCCCAGCTATCCCAGCTATCCCAGTTATCCAGTTACCCCAGTTACCCCAGTTATCCCAGTTACCCCAGCTATCCCAGTTATCCCAGTTATCCCAGTTACCCCAGTTATCCCAGCTATCCCAGTTATCCCAGTTATCCCAGTTATCCCAGTTACCCCAGTTATCCCAGCTATCCCAGTTACCCCAGTTATCCCAGTTATCCCAGTTATCCCAGTTACTCCAGTTATCCCAGTTACCCCAGTTACCCCAGTTATCCCAGTTACCCCAGCTATCCCAGTTATCCCAGCTATCCCAGCTATCCCAGTTATCCCAGTTACTCCAGTTATCCCAGTTATCCCAGTTACCCCAGTTATCCCAGTTACCCCAGCTATCCCAGTTATCCCAGTTATCCCAGTTACCCCAGTTATCCCAGCTATCCCAGTTACCCCAGTTATCCCAGTTATCCCAGTTATCCCAGTTACCCCAGCTATCCCAGTTATCCCAGTTATCCCAGTTATCCCAGTTACCCCAGCTATCCCAGTTATCCCAGTTATCCCAGCTATCCCAGTTATCCCAGTTACCCCAACCCTCCCATATCCCACACCCCATTTATTCCTCTTCCCAATCCCATTTATTTCCATCCCCCAAATCCCTTTTTCTTTTTTTTTTTTCATTTCTTTTTCCCCTTCCCCAAACCCCTCTTTTCCATCCCCCCTCCCCCCCGAATCCCATTTATTTCTTTCTTTATTTCTTTATTTAAATTCCATTTATTTTCGCTTTCATCATTTCAATCCCCGTCCCCAATTATTATTTATTATTATTTTTTTTATTTAATTATGATTTTTTTTTTTAATTTTATTGTTGTTCTTTCCCAGGGAGGGCTCGGTGCTGCTCCAGGTGGACGTGGACACGGAGAGGGGGGGGCTGATCCCAAATCCCAAATTCCTGCTGGATTTTGGGAAGGAGCCCGGGGGGCCCTGCCTGGCACACGAGGTGCGGTACCCGGGGGGGGACTGCACCTCTGACATCTGGGTCTGAGAATTCCCAAAAAAAACACCCGACAAAAATCGGGAATTCTCTGGGGTTTGGGAATGATGGGGGAGCGCACCTGGGACACCTGGGGGGGAGAATTCCCAAAAAAACCCGACAAAAATCGGGAATTCTCTGGGGTTTGGGAATGATGGGGGAGCGCACCTCTGACATCTGGGTCTGAGAATTCCCAAAAAAAAAACCCGACAAAAATCGGGAATTCTCTGGGGTTTGGGAATGATGGGGGAACGCACCTGGGACACCTGGGGGTGAGAATTCCCAAAAAAACCCGACAAAAATCGGGAATTCTGTGGGGTTTGGGAATGATGGGGGAACGCACCTGGGACACCTGGGGGGGAGAATTCCCAAAAAAACCCGACAAAAATCGGGAATTCTGTGGGGATTTTGGGAATGATGGGGGAACGCACCTGGGACACCTGGGGGTGAGAATTCCCAAAAAAAACCCGACAAAAATCGGGAATTCTGTGGGGATTTTGGGAATGATGGGGGAACGCACCTGGGACACCTGGGGGGGAGAATTCCCAAAAAAACCCGACAAAAATCGGGAATTCTGTGGGGATTTTGGGAATGATGGGGGAATGCACCTGGGACACCTGGGGGGGAGAATTCCCAAAAAAACCCGACAAAAATCGGGAATTCTGTGGGGATTTTGGGAATGATGGGGGAACGCACCTGGGACACCTGGGGGGGAGAATTCCCAAAAAAAACCCGACAAAAATCGGGAATTCTGTGGGGATTTTGGGAATGATGGGGGAACGCACCTGGGACACCTGGGGGGGAGAATTCCCAAAAAAACCCGACAAAAATCGGGAATTCTGTGGGGATTTTGGGAATGATGGGGGAACGCACCTGGGACACCTGGGGGGGAGAATTCCCAAAAAAACCCGACAAAAATCGGGAATTCTCTGGGGTTTGGGAATGATGGGGGAGCGCACCTGGGACACCTGGGGGTGAGAATTCCCAAAAAAAAAATGACAAAAATCGGGAATTCTGTGGGGATTTTGGGAATGATGGGGGAACGCACCTGGGACACCTGGGGGGGAGAATTCCCAAAAAAAAAAAAGACAAAAATCGGGAATTCTGTGGGGATTTTGGGAATGCACCTGCGGAGCTGTCGATGATCCTGGGAATTCTCTGTGATTAATTCGTGGGGAAAAAAAAATGGAATAAAATCGTGGAAAAATAAAAAAAAAAAAGAAACGGGAATGAAATGGAGATGAAATAGAAATGAAATGGGGATAAAAATTTGGGGGAAAAGGGGAAAAAATTGGGATGAAAGAGGGGGGGAAATGGGAATAAAATGGGGAAAAAATGGGGATAAATTTGGAATAAAATGGGCATAAAATGGGGGAAAAATGGGAATAAAATGGGGATAAAGTGGGGATAAAATGGGGGGGGATGAGGGAAAATTGGGATAAAAGGGAGGGGAAAATGGGAATAAAATGGGGAAAAATGGAGATAAAATAGGGGAAAATGGGGGGAAAATGGGGAAAAAATGGGGATAAAATAGGGGAAAATGGGGGGAAAAAATGGGAATAAAGTGGGGATAAAATGGAGATAAAATGGGGATAAAATGGGGGAAAAATGGGAATAAAATGGGGATAAAGTGGGGATAAAATGGGGGGGATGAGGGAAAATTGGGATAAAAGGGAGGGGAAAATGGGAATAAAATGGGGAAAAAATGGAGATAAAATGGGGATAAAATGGGGATAAAATGGGGGAAAATGGGAATAAAGTGGGGATAAAATGGAGAATAAAATGGGGATAAAATGGGGGAAAAATGGGGGAAAATGGAGATAAAATGGGAATAAAATGGGGATATAATGGGGGGGATAAGGGAAAATTGGGATAAAAGGGAGGGGAAAATGGGAATAAAAATGGGGAAAAATGGGGATAAAATAGGGGAAAATGGGGGGAAAAATGGGAATAAAGTGGGGATAAAACGGAGATAAAATGGAGATAAAATGGGGGAAAAATGGGGGGAAATGGAGATAAAATGGGAATAAAATGGTGAAAAAATGGGGATATAATGGGGGGGGATGAGGGAAAATTGGGATAAAAGGGAGGGGAAAATGGGAATAAAATGGGGGAAAAATGGGGAAAAAATGGGGATAAAATGGGGATAAAATGGGGAAAAAATAGAGAATAAAATATAAATTAAATAGGGATAAAATGGGGGGGAAATGAGGAAAATTTTTTATTTTTAATTTTTTTTGTTGTTGTTTTATCCCGGGATTTTTATTTTTAATTTTTTTTTTTGTTTGTTTTGTTTTGTTTTATCCCGGGATTTTTTATTTTTAATATTTTTCTTCTTTTTTTTTTTTTTTTTTTTTTTGTTTAATCCCGGGATTTTTTGTTTTTGTTTTTGTTTTTTTTCCCTCCCCCGGAAAATGAGGCTCGGGAAACTGCGGCTGATGCAGGAAAAAACTTTATTGAGATTTTGGGAAAAGCAGAGCCGGGATAGGAACGGGACAGGGAATGTCCCGGGATAGGGACAGGGGTGGGACAGGGAATGTCCCGGGATAGGGACAGGGAATGTCCCGGGATAAGGACAGGGATGGGACAGGGAATGTCCCGGGATAGGGACAGGGAATGTCCCGGGATAAGGACAGGGATGGGACAGGGAATGTCCCGGGATAAGGACAGGGGTGGGACAGGGAATGTCCCGGGATAGGGACAGGGGTGGGACAGGGAATGTCCCGGGATAAGGACAGGGAATGTCCCGGGACAGGGAATGTCCCGGGATAGGGAATGTCCCGGGATAAGGACAGGGAATGTCCCGGGACAGGGATAGGGAATGTCCCGGGATAAGGACAGGGAATGTCCCGGGACAGGGACAGGGGTGGGACAGGGAATGTCCCGGGTTATCCCAGGAACAGCCGCGGGTCCCGGCGCTGCTTTGCCCGGAGCGGGATCGAGATTGCAGCGGGAACGGGAACCCCAAACCCGGGATATCCCCACATCCCATCACCCGGGACACCCCAAACCCGGGATATCCCCACATCCCATCACCCGGGACACCCCAAAACCCGGGATATCCCCACATCCCATCACCCGGGGACACCCCAAACCCGGGATATCCCCACATCCCATCACCCGGGACACCCCAAACCCGGGATATCCCCACATCCCATCACCCGGGACACCCAAACCCGGGATATCCCCACATCCCATCACCCGGGACACCCCAAACCCGGGATATCCCCACATCCCATCACCCGGGACACCCCAAACCCGGGATATCCCCACATCCCATCACCCGGGACACCCCAAACCCGGGATATCCCCACATCCCATCACCCGGGACACCCCAAACCCGGGATATCCCCACATCCCATCACCCGGGACACCCCAAACCCGGGATATCCCCCACATCCCATCACCCGGGACACCCCAAACCCGGGATATCCCCACATCCCATCACCCGGGACACCCCAAACCCGGGATATCCCCACATCCCATCACCCGGGACACCCCCAAACCCGGGATATCCCCACATCCCATCACCCGGGACACCCCAAACCCCGGGATATCCCCACATCCCATCACCCGGGACACCCCAAAACCGGGATATCCCCACATCCCATCACCCGGGACACCCCAAACCCGGGATATCCCCACATCCCATCACCCGGGACACCCCAAACCCGGGATATCCCCACATGCCGCTCCCGGGCTCGCTCCCTCAGGCCAGGGGCTCGCATTTGCAGTCGCCGCCGGGGAAGCGAATCTCGTGCGCCAGGGCACGGCCGTGCGGCTCCTTGCCGAAATCCACCAGGAAGTTTTTGTTCACGGCCAGCCCGCCCTTGTCCGTGTCCACGTCGAGCTGCAGCATCACCGAGCCCTCCCTGCGCGGCCACAGCGGCGGCTCGTGGCGACTGCGAGCCCCGGGAGCCGGCCCGGAGCCCGCCCGGAGCCGCTGCGGACAGCGCCAGAGCCCGCCCGGGGCCCGGGGGGGACAGCGGGTGGGACCGGGGGGGAGCGGGGGGCGACTTCGGGGGGCATGGGGGCGAGTCCCGGGGGGATGGGGGCGAGTCCCGGGGGATGGGGGCGAGTTCAGGGGGGATGGGGGCGAGTCCCGGGGGGATGGGGGCGAGTCCCGGGGGATGGGGGCGAGTTCAGTGGGGATGGGGGCGAGTTCAGGGGATGGGGGCGAGTTCAGTGGGGATGGGGGCGAGTTCAGTGGGGATGGGGGCGAGTCCCGGGGGGGATGGGGGCGAGTTCAGTGGGGATGGGGGCGAGTTCAGTGGGGGATGGGGGCGAGTCCCGGGGGGATGGGGGCGAGTTCAGTGGGGATGGGGGCGAGTTCAGGGGGTCGGGAGCGAGTTCAGTGGGGATGGGGCGAGTTTCAGGGGGGTCGGGGTCCGGTTCGGATCCCAAATCCCCTGGACTGGGTCAGGACGGGTTCGGGGTCGGGTTTCGGATCCCAAAATCCCCTGGACTGGCTCAGGACGGGTTCGGGGTCCCTTCTCCCCCCCAGATCCCCCCGGAGCAGCTCAGGGCCGCGCCCGCCCAGTCCGGGACCCCCTTAGGGCTGAGCTCAGCCCGGGCTCTGCTCAATCCCGGCCCGGCTCGGGGGGGTCCCGGCCCCTTGCCCACCCCCTCCCCGGCCCGGGGGCGCCTTTTCCCGGCGGGAATTCTCACTTGAGCAGGCTGGGGTAGAACTGCCGGTCCCAGGTGCTGTAGAAGGAGTTGGTCACGTAGAGCCCGCTTCCGTCCAGGCTCAGCTGCAGCGCGGCGGGGCCGCCGAACACGCGCTTGCACTGGGACACACGGCTGGGCTTACTGGGAGCACTGGGGGAACCGGGGGCACTGGGACAGGGGGCTGGGGCGCTGGGGACACACGGACTGGGAGCACTGGGGGCACTGGGAGCACTGGGGGAACTGGGAGCACTGGGACACACGGACTGGGAGCACTGGGGGCACTGGGAGCACTGGGGGAACTGGGAGCACTGGGGACACACGGACTGGGAGCACTGGGGGCACTGGGAGCACTGGGACACACGGACTGGGAGCACGCTCTCAGGTGAGCACTCACGCTCTCAGGTGAGCACACACACCCTCAGGTGAGCACTCACACTCTCAGGTGAGCGCTCACACCCTCAGGTGAGCGCTCACACCCCCCCAGGTTCACCCACCCCCGCTCCCACCCCCACTCCCAGTCCCCCCAGTCCCTCCCAGTCGCCCCCCAGCCCCAGCCCGCTCACCTTGACCACCAGCGGCTCGGGCTGGCCCTTGAGCTCCTCGTCCCTGCAGACGCTCACGGGGCCCCCCTCGCAGGATGCTGCCCCCCACGAAACACCTGCAAGGCACGGGGGGGCTCACGAGCGTTCCCCGGCACTGGCCCCCGCTGGCCCCGCTCGCCCCCCGGGCCGGGGGCTGCCCCTCACCTGCCCCACCAGCCGGGGCTTGCAGTTCCTGCCCAGCTCGTACTGGCGGATGTCCCCCGTGCAGCCAGTTGCACACGTACAGGAACCGGTCGTCCGGGCTGATGATGAGATCGGCGATGAAGGCTGCGGGCACAGCCGGGGCTCAGGGGACACGGGCAGCACCGGGGAGGGGTGGGGGGGACACGGGAATGGGGGGGATTTGGGATGGGGGAGACACGGGAATGGGGGGGACACGGAATGGGGGGGATTTGGGATGGGGGAGACACGGGAATGGGGGGGACACGGGAATGGGGGGGATTTGGGATTGGGGGGGGACACGGGAATGGGGGGGACACGGGAATGGGGGGGATTTGGGATGGGGGGGAACACGGGAATGGGGGGGGACACGGGAATGGGGGGGGGGGCACGGGAATGGGGGGGATTTGGGATTGGGGGGGGGACACGGGAATGGGGGGGGATTTGGGATTGGGGGGGGACACGGGAATGGGGGGGCACGGGAATTGGGGGGGACACGGGAATGGGGGAGATTTGGGATTGGGGGGGACACAGGAAATGGGGGGGATTTGGGATTGGGGGGGACACGGAATGGGGGGGGCACGGGAATGGGGGAGATTTGGGATTGGGGGGGGGGACACAGGAATGGGGGGGATTTGGATGGGGGGGGGGGACCACGGGAATGGGGGGGGGCACGGGAAGGGGGGGGGACACGGGAATGGGGGAGACACAGGAATGGGGGGGATTTGGGATTGGGGGGGATTTGGGATGGGGGGGGAGATGGCATTGTGGGAGATGGGATTTGGGGAGTCAGGCAGGATTTGGGTTCAGTCAAATTTGGGGTTACTGAGGGTTTGGAAACAGCCAAAATCTGGGCTGAGCTGGGCGTGGGAGTCAGGCAGGATTCGGAGCCCGGCAGGTTTGGGGTCTCTCAGCAGGATTTGGGGGGCACCCAGCAGGATTTGGGGTCTCCCAGCAGGATTTGGGGGCACCCAGCAGGATTTGGGGTCTCCCAGAAGGATTTGGGGTCACCCAGCAGGATTTGGGTGTCTCCCAGCAGGATTTGGGGTCGCCCAGCAGGATTTGGGGTCTCGCAGCAGGATTTGGGGTCTCCCAGCAGGATTTGGGGGCACCCAGCAGGATTTGGGGTCGCCCAGCCGGCTCTGGGGTGCCCCACGGAGCTCTGGGCTCCCACGGGGCTGTGCCCGGTGCCGGGGCCGCGGGGCCAGCGGCGGTGCCGGCCCCGAGCCCACACGAACCTGGCATCTTGGGCATGATCCAGCCCGACACGTCCTTGGCCGGGATCCGGATCACCTCCTCCACGGCCCAGTTCTCTCTCTGCACAGGGACAGCGAGCGCGCTCGCCGACGGCACCGGCCCGAGCCGAGCCGCGTCCAAAGGGATCGTCCCCATCCCGATCCGGGCCACAAGGGGCGACCCCGTCCTGTCCCAGCCCCGCTCCCGATCCGGAGCCCAACGGGATTATCCCGGTCCCGATCCCATCCCGGTCCCGATCCCATCCGATCCCGATCCCATCCCGATCCCG